>NC_053157.1:132427272-132446156 GCF_016835505.1 Polypterus senegalus
GCTGCCTTCTCAATTATGTAATGCGTTTTTTGTTCAGCGCTCTTTGGAGCTCTTGCTTGTTCTCTGCGTACTGCGTTCACAGTCAGTTCACGTGAGCCACTCGGAGTACATGCATCGAAGGTTCTCAGCTGTGCTGGTGCTATCTTGTGCGATCTTGCGATGTCCACTGCTTTATTTAATGTTAGCTAAGACCCGGCACTTAAAAGTTTCTCTCACACTTTTGCTGAGTTTGTGCCAAACACTAGTCTATCCCTGACCATCTCATCTTCGTTTGCATTAGCACAGTCCTTCACCCGTGAATATTTAGTGGCAGCGTGTCTCTTGGATTGCTGCTGACGGATGGCCTTATTTGGGCAGGCACTCAATTACGTGGGAGGCGTGACGATGAGGGACACAACTCCGCCTCACACAGTGACTGAGCTGCAGGCTATGGCTGTATATATGTACCTAAGTAGGTTCCAGTTATGACCGTTATGCATAGAATTTCGAAATGAAACCTGCCTAACTTTTGTAAGTAAGCTGTAAGGAATGAGCCTGCCAAATTTCAGCCTTTTACCTACACGGGAAGTTGGAGAATTAGTGATGAGTCAATCAAGTCAGTCAGTCAGTGAGTCAGTCAGTCATTGAGGGCTTTGCCTTTTATTAGTATACTGTAGATTTATTGAAACATTTCTTTCCATTACAAGTGAAATCTACTGTTGTAGAGCTAAGCTTGAATCTACATTGACACAATCACACAAAATGAAGGTCATAGGCCTTGGAAACAGGAGGATACATTTGTATTTAAATGTGGGAAGTTATTTTTAAGACATGTGTAAGACATGTTGACAATGGTCTTTCATATTTTAGTAAGAATAGCAGCACAATATTATACTCCATTTTAAGCTGGAAATAACCTAATCAATTTGCTTTTTCAATTCTTTTCAAAATAATCTAGCATTAAATTTATCATTTACATTTAGCATACTGTGAGCCATCTCATTAAAAAAACCCACTGTAGTGTTAACAACAATCACCAACAATAGCCAAGTATGTTTAAAACAAGTAACTGGAATACATATATCACAAAATCAACAAAAGAAGCAACACATTTAAACAATACAGATTTCATTGTTGAGCCCTAAGGCTTCTCATTGTGTTTTGTGGTCATAACAGTGCAAGGAGTTTTGACAAATACAGTATATTAATTTAAACATTTGGAGGTAGATAATAACTTGGAACCAAATCTGAAAATGCACATCCAACAAAGTGTTTTTTGGCCAACACATTTTGGAACATGTTTGCCTTCTTCAGGGCCAGGTAGACAAACAGCCTTTACAGACAGTAGATAATATAACCACCTTATTGACACTATTATATACAGATTTAAATTATAGTCAGTACTCATCTTGTGTACTCACAGAATTGAAGCAGCCTGTTAGATATGTGGCTTGGGTTCTATTTATTTCCTACTTCATTAAATTCACCTGAATAAATACCTTAAAGGAATCTGAGGCCATTTATACCAACTGATGTCATAGTATCACAATTTGACCCATATTAAAAAAATATTCCTTCCAGATAACATGTTCATTTCTCAATAAGCTTCAATGTGAAGAAAAAAACAATTATAAAGTAATGAAATTGGCTATTAAGGCTGAAAAACCTTAATATACTATCTTAACATACTGCTGTTAGGTTGTTTTTTGTTTGGTGACTGCTATTCACATTTAGGACATTTAGGCATTTAAGCTCATTGAGGATTTCTAAAGTTAAATACAGCCAAGGACAACATGTGCTGGACGGAATGAGGCCTGTTTGTTGCCCACTTTATGCTGGATACCTTGCCAGATTGAAATTGCCCATGAGCCATTCAGCAATGATTGTAAAATGAATCTGTGCAATTCTGAAATGCTCATTCTCTCCTGAAAGCAACATTTGGTATATAGTGTAATTACACAAGCTCTGCCATTTATTGCTTGATGGGTTATTTCATATCAGTTTAAAATATTTGAGATAATTGGCTACATTTCATAATGAAACCATTACTGTAATTAATTTTAAGATTAACCAATTAACTAAATGAACTAATGAAGGGTTGCCATACTGATGTAAATCATATATTGTGTCTGGCAATTAAAATGTGTATTTACACTTAAGTGGGCATTTACGTAGATTAAAACTAATCAATAATTTTAACAATAAATATATGAACTTTATCAACAACATTTGAGAAAATGCATGTGTCTTTTCATTTCAGTTTGTTGCATATATGATACCTGTGATGAAGAGTAGTGTGACATATTCCTGCTTAGATTCCAAAAACGTCTTATACAAAAAAACAAGATGAATAATTTTCACTGATATACTACTACATAAATTTCACATACAAAATATTATTTTTACTTTACTGAGAGTGTTTTAACCTCTCACTTATATATCATTAATTATGAAGGTATTGCAATAATAATATTGTAATGGTAATTTCAGAACATTTACAAATCACTGACAGTCTCAATCCACCATTCCCAACCTCTTCCGTGCTCCCCTTTAGGTTTTTACCTTGACCGTTTAGGAGCCAAAAAATTAAACAAGCTATTTATCCATTCATCAATTATCTCTTTGTTCTTTGTGCAATTCAGGATAACAAGGCCACATGATTACAGGGATATAGTATTTAGGATTTCAGCACCAGCATAATTTAGGTTTATGGAGCCATCATCATTTAGGATTTCTGGCCATTATAATGGCTTCATGACACCAACCTTGTTAAGATTTTCATAGAAAAAAATGCATGGTGAAATTCAGGAAATTCAAAAAACAAAAGGAATTACACAGAGATGTGATTAAAATACCAAAATCAATTATAGAATCATTTGCCAAAGACCAAAACACAAAACACAATTAATTAAAGGTCCAAATACTAAAGTCTTCTTCAAAGTACCTTCCATTGCTCCCACAAAGCACTAAATAAAAATATTTTAGAATTTTTGAGAAAAAGAATCAATTCATTAATGCCAAGAGCTATACACTGTCATTGTTTATGGATGAATCAAGTCCTCCCTATGTCACACAAATGGCAACAAGCATAGTGAACGTAAGCAGATGGCCATGGCCCTGCAGAAGCAGTTAAAAATGACGGCAACTACCCAAAAAAATAAACAAATAAATTGTGTTGCTAGTCTATATATATATGTAATTCACTAAGGGCACTCAAGACAGTGAGCACAAGCAAGACAAAGAGCCACGCCTGCCAACTCTAAGACCATGGGATACGCTTGACAGAGCCCTGTCCGCCAACTCTAACCCTCCTCCTTCGTCCACCGTCGCTCTCGAGGCATGTGCACTGCCTGCTCATGTGCCTGCACGCAACAACTCACCAAACACAGCCTCAGTCGCTTTCTTCTGTGCTACAGTCCACATGAGAGAGAGACACACACACAGGCGCACAAGAGAGAGACATAAACACACACAGGTGCACGAGAGAGAGAGACACACACAAAGGCGTGCGAGAGAGAGAGACAGACACGGGCGCGAGAGAAAGACACACAGGCGCGAGAGAGAGAGAGAGACACACACGCAGGTGCACAAAAGAGAGACACACACACAGGCGTGTGAGAGAGAGAGAGACACACACATACACACAGGCACGTGTGTGCATTGTTGCAATGTTAATTTTCTTGGTTGTTTATTAAATTACGGATTTTTCAAATGTTCATTTTTTCCCTGTGCTTAAAACTCAATTAAAAAAAAGTGTATTTAGCGAGTGGTTCATAGCGCTATAGCGCAAACTCTTGCAGTGTTAGTCTTCTCTGTTGTTCAAGGTTTTCTCAGTGTTATTCAATGTTTTTACATTTAGTTTACTATTACACTCACTGTGCATTCTATGGTATAATTAACTATATTTGTGCTTAAAAACTTAAAAAAATGTAATTGTATTTACATACAATCCTATGGGGGAAATTACTTCTGTTCACGACCAAATCGGTTTACGACCAGAGTTTTGGAATGCATTATGGTTGTGAACCGAGGTTCCACTGTATATATAATCGACCAAGTCGCCCGACCATGGGTACGCACGACAGAGCCCCGACCGCCCACTCTAACACTCCTGCCATGTTATTGGGAACACACAACATAGCCCCGCCTGCCAACTCTCACCCTCGCTCTCAAGGCATGCACACTGCTTGCTCATGTGCCCGCCCCCAACACATCACCAAACACATCCTCACTCGCTTTGGTCTGTGTTACAGTCCACGTGCAGCTGTGAGCCACGTTGACTGTTCATGTTGATAATGATGCGGCGTATGCTACGCCACGGGTTGTCTAGTATAATTATAAATCAATGTAAAATTGACAAAATATAAATGTAGGAAAAATAGAATGTTTCTAAATCAAGATTACACAAACCCAGGATAAAGCACTTACAGAACACAGCTACACATTCATGCACATCAAATAACAGTATTTGAAATGAACCAAAATTCCCCATTAATCAAAAGCTACAGTATATCACACTACATTTAACTGATATAATTTATTTACAGTAAATCAGTAGATTCAGTCTGAATACCACAAAGTAAAAATTCAATACATGTTAATAATGAAAAATAAAGTAATAATATTTTAATTATCTGCATCTTCTCAGAATGTCTGGTGCAAGAAATTATACAAATCAGTTTTAACTAGTTATCAAAGATAGTATGTGTCAAAAATGTCATTACTTATTATTTTTTTACTTTTTGCAGTATTTATTGACTGTTTTTGTTTCTTCATGCCGAATACCACTTCTTTTTTCTTTTTTTAATCTGTTCTATTATGTGGTTCCTCAGGTACACTCACCTCTTCCAGTGCTGGTTTTGTTTGAAGTTGCCTCGATAGCCTCCAGACATCATAACTACTT
Organism: Polypterus senegalus; assembly: GCF_016835505.1. Taxonomy (NCBI): domain Eukaryota; kingdom Metazoa; phylum Chordata; class Cladistia; order Polypteriformes; family Polypteridae; genus Polypterus; species Polypterus senegalus. The sequence continues at coordinate 132,432,155 of NC_053157.1, forward strand.
ATAACAATAAGTGCCACCTGAAATTTTAGAGACAGAAATGCTGTATAACTAAAGTAATGAAACAAGTGTGCAGTGTTTAGACATCCTTTAGGCATCTCTTAATAACTATAGGTCTGTATTGTATATGATTGTTTTTAAGAGATCTGCAACCCTAAGAAGTTATCTGAAAATTAAACCACAAAGTCACTGTCTGCATTAAAACAATTACCCACCGCTAGCCATTAAATCTTTTTGAAAATTAAATTATGATACTCATTATCATTGTGTGAGTTTTATTAAGTTAGACATGATGCTCTTTCAAGGTGAAACAGGGAATCACTGAAATGATAATATTTTAAAAGTTTCAGTTGTTTTAATATTGGAAAAGTATGATGAAATATTGATTCATTTTTACTGTTTGCCAACTTTTCTGTTTTTAATTTATTTACCAGACTTCTTAAAGGTTTGATCTGTCTAAATGAGTGTTTTTGATTTCATGCATGTAGAACACAGCAGGCAGAAGTCTATGAGTTTCTTTTTGTGGGGATTCTGTATTTAACTTCTAGCTTCATTCACAGCAGTATCTCACCTTATTTGCAGTATAAGTGTTGTTGCATCATATTTTTCCTGTAGCAATAATGAGCATAAGCACTGCTTGCTGTGTGCCCCATGAACATCAGATGATACGTGATGCACTTTCTAGAAAAGAGTTTTAAAGCAGCAATGAATACTCAGTGTTCTGGAGCTTTAGATAAATGCTTAATTATTTCAAGGTCATTTCAGTCAAACAAACTACAAATAAAACATATATGGTTCACATAAGTGCTACGTAAAGCAGATTTTACTGATGTTTCAAAGAATAAGAAAATATTAAAAAAACAATTGTATCCAGTATTTTACTAATATAATAAGGAAAACTTGATAAGGAAAAAAAATGAAATGTTTTTATTCTGTTTTTTTACTCTGTTCTTTTGCTCAGGAGTTGCAATGTGCTGCCGCCTACCTGGATTGCCATAACAGCTTGTATTAGATTCTGAGAGGAAATCATGCAAACATCCAGTAAGCTTGCTAACATAACAACAAATAAAGGTCATCCAAGCTGATAATTCAACTAAGCCTCAACACTGTCAGGCAGCAATACTGTGCTGTTATACTGGTGAATTACAGATGATAAGCAATAAATAATGCACTCTTATTTAAATGTATAATAAACTAAGTTATGTTTGCCCTGTTTATGGATCGTAAAATACCTAGCATAATACAACTGAAAACTGAATACTGCTGTTATTTTTATAATAATTTATTTCATGCTGTTGATTTATTGTCTTTTAGTCTATCTATCTATCTATCTATCTATCTATCTATCTATCTATCTATCTATCTATCTATCTATCTATCTATCTATCTATCTATCTTCCATTCCAACATCAGTATATCACTGGACAGAAGACGTAACATCTTCTAGTGAATGGTAGATAAAAAAGAGTACACATAAAGTCCATAATAAATCTGCAAACTCCACACAACAGTGACTATGCTGAAGATTAAGCAACGGTTTATAGAGCTGCACTAACCACAATGCCATAACTAAATTCTTCTCATTTTGCTGGGCCTTTAGTTTAATTGAGAGGATGTGTATTTAATTGAATTTCTTCCAGAAGTTCTAATTTCCTCCCTTGTTCAAATATATGCTGTACATTTAAGGTGGTGTTTCTAAACTGCCCTAGTTTGAGTGTGTATGTTTGGGCCTGTGACTCTACTGTAGTTAATAACTTCCCCATCATTTTGATCATTATTTCTATAATCCTAAATAAATTAATGCTTATTTGACCGATGCCTTAATCCAAAGTGACTTTCAACACTTCAACACTTGTTAGATACAATTGGGTACATTTCTTTTTTGTTTTCTCCAGTTGGAGTACAGGCAGTGACTTGCTCATGGTCACACAGTGTCAGTAGCAGTATTTGAACCCACAACCTCAGGGTTTGAAGTTCAAAGCCTTAACCACTATGCACATGCTTGTTACTGAGGTATTATGGACTTGAGTCTCATCCTGAGGCTAAATCAGAGCCATGTCCCAGGTTAATTTCTGCCTAATGCAAGTGTAGGTTGCAGCTCCCCACAAACCTTGAATTCAAATTTGTGAATTCTGAAAATTATTAAATGTGGCTACTTGAAATCCTAAACGGGAGCGTTACTATTGGAATAACTAGTGTTAACATTTTTAATAGACCTTAAAAAAAGAAACATAATATTATACAATACCCAACACTGTGAGGGTCAGTTGGAGGTTGCTCTGTGGTGGGGATGATCTTGTGCTGGTCTGGTCTTAGTGTGTACTTACAGTAACAAGACTAACTTTAGGAATTAGTGCAATTGCAGTGTGACTCAGAGCTGCAGAAAAGCAGCAGATCAACACTAAGACTAATTGAAGTCACAATGTGCTTTTTGGAGTAGGACATGGGGACCAAAGTTGCATACTAACTTAGACCACCTCTCATGCAAGTTTAACAAACTTAATAAGGTAGGTGTAATGGTAATGCTGCAATAAGGAGATCATGGAATTGTGCCCGGGCCCTCTCTTCGTGGAGTTTGCAAAGCACTTTGGGCAATGAGAAAAGAGCCATATAAATGTAAAAAAATATTATTATTAAGTGTGGAATTAGCGCTGTTACCGCCGACCCAACACAGACTGATAATGGAGGCACAGGTGAAAATGAAACAAAAATATTTATTTTCTTCAGCTGGGTGCCACGTCTTCCTGCGTCCCCCAGCCCTAACACAGTCCCCAAAAACACACCAAACAAAAAAAAACCACCCCAACACACTCTTCTTATCCTCCACTCATCTACTCTGGCACCTGGAGTGGTGACTGTCGGCTCCTTTTATAGCCCACCCGGGCTGTGCTCCCGCCCAGATGGGCTCGTTAAGCTGTGCAGCTCCCCCTGGCGGTGGCCCCGATGCAACCCAGGGGGGCTGCCACCAAGTGTTCCGGGGAACATAGCATGAATCCGATAGCTGATCCCCTGGATCTAGTGTCAGTGGGGCATCCCGTCCGTCACATAAGTAATATTACAAAATAAATTCTGAATGCATCAGACCCTGTAATAAACATGGAAAAGCATAAATATGCCATTAAAAATATTGAATCCTTATTTTATATTTATATTTGGACTAAAGTATAGTGTAATAAAGAATCAAATATATTTAATTCAAAGCCATCAAAAAATATAAGTGATGTGTGGAAACATTTGTATTGTGTAATGTAAGACAAAGAAAAATACAGTTCAATGTACTGTATATTTCACCATTATTAATCTTCAGTAAAAAGATGCAGAGTCTGTAAGAAATTCTTGGCCACTGGTTTGGACAGTGCGCATTAAAAGATGCTGCTAGTTTCCTCCATTCTATATTCCTTCAGAGTGCCATTGGGTCTTCTTCAGATCTGATATGAGATCTCTCACACTATGTATTAAATAGTGCCTATGCTCTATGATAAAGTTTTTTTGCTGCCATGAGTTATTCTTTACACATATTGCCTAGCTTCTGACTATATTTTTAACACTTTGGTGACTGGTGGATTAATTTGGTTACAAGGAATTTAGGATCGCCAATGCACCTAACCTGCATGTCTTTGGATTGTGGGAGGAAACCGGAGCACCTGGAGGAAACCCACACAGACACGGGGAGAACATGCAAACTCCACACAGGGAGGATCCGGGAAGCGAACCAAGGTCTCTGCTACCACAGTGCCACCGTGCCGCCCTATATTATATATTAGAAATATATATATATATATGTATATATATATATATGTATATATATATATATATATATATATATATATATATATATAGTGGTCTATGGCCAGCTTGTCATCTCGCCCAATACACCCAGGCCACCAGATGGAGCTCTCCCTGCAGCATGGAGGTGCCCTGGATACCAGCAGGAAATCATGGACAATGGTGTTTTCCTCTACAGCCCTGCTGGATACCACAGGGGCCAACAGTGGACGCTGCAGGGAGGCTCAGAGAATCACATGTGCCCTATAACTTGGAAGTACGTCATAGGCAAAGCGACAACGAAAGTGACGTACTTCCGGGATGAAGAAGAAGTAATAAGGAGTCACATGGACTGAAGGATGAGAAACACTTCTGGGTCAGGGACTATAAAAGACTCTGAGAAACACCAGAGCGTTGAGCTGAGCTGGGTGGAAGGGTGGCAACGCGTCTCGGAATGGTGGATTGTATTGTAATTGATTATTGGTTTACTGTATTGGATAAGTATTGTGGAGCAGAGGGTGCTTTGTGCACTATATAGTTTAAAAATAAATAATAATTGAACTTTTACCTGGTGCTGACGTATTGTCCAAGGGTTCAAGAGGCTGATAGCACCCTCTGTCACAATATATATATATAATAAAACTGAAGTTGTGAGATGCTAATCCTGACTACCTCTGAGCCTTGGCTGTACCTTAATATCATGACCAAGATCACAAATATAGGAGACAAGACACACCCCTGTGAAATCTTGTTACCACTTTAAAAATATCACATCCATCCATTTTCCAGCCCGCTGAATCCAAACACAGGGTCATGGGGGTCTGGAGCCAATCCCAGCCAAAACAGGGTGCAAGGCAGAAACCAATCCCAGGCAGGGCACCAGCCCACCATAGGACACACACACGCACAGCCACACACCAAGCATACACTAGGGACAATTTAGGATTGCCAATCCACCTAACCTGCATGTCTTTGGACAGTGGGAGGAAACCAGAGCACCTGGAGGAAACCCACGCTGACACGGGGAGAACATGCAAACTCCACGCAGAGAGGACCCAGGAAGCAAACCCAGGTCTCCTAACTGCAAGGCAGCAGCACTACCACTGCGCCACCATGCAGCCCAAAAATATTACAATTGGTTACAAATATGCAAAAACAACTCTCCTTCTACAAAAGAGACCTGAGTGGCATGTGGCACTACCAACCCAAATTCTAATAGCACCACGAGGTACGAATGGATGTGTAAGATGTACACCAAGAGCTGAATTTGCATTAATTCTTCTAGATCTAAAGTTTGACCATTAGCTGGAATATCTGCTTTAGTGTCTCAATGTAGACTGTGACGTGTCCCTTTTTAAAAATGGCCACCAACACCCCACTCTGTTTTCTTCGTGGAACTGTTGCCAACACTTCTTTGTACTTCTCATTCTTTCTTGCAGCCTTGTCACTAACAAGCTTTTTAACTATCTTGTCACTGTGATTAACAGTCACAGAAATGGGAAACTATCTGATGCTTTTACCACTGAAGCCCTAAAAAGGGTGTACCCACCAGGTTTAGGAGTTTGTTTCTTCCACGTCTGACTAATATTTTCAAATGAGATCAATCTTCTTCCAGCATTTCTGAGAACTGCCAGCCTGAAAGCCTGCACTCACTATCAGATGTTGAATGGTTTGACAAAGCAAATTTGAGGCTGCCCAAAACACATTGACAGTAATATGTTGTAAACATAACGGAATGCATAGTTTAGTTATTTACTAGCAATAACAATGGATGTGTCTGACTTCAACCATCAAAGAGTATTGATATACTTTAACTACATCCTTAACATTTTTATCTGCCACTATTTGCTCCACAAAATATTATCTTTTATATACATTGCTTGGTAAGATTTAAAAATAATACTGTAACTTGTAAGCAATTAAACAGACTGCAAAATACTATAGAAATGATAAAAGGAATGTTTTATATTGATTTGAGCCATAAATACTACGATTTATTCTTTTTACTATTTATAGCTATTTTATGTGACTTGTCCTTTAAATTACAGGTATGCTTCCTATGGCTTCATTTAATGCAACAAATATGCAACCTTAGTCTTATTGTCATTATTATTATGTGCAGAATACGTTTAGTGGTACCTCCCTGTTCCATTATTTACAAAAAAAAGCATTAATGATCTACATTCATTAGAACTAATATATTTTGATTGACAAACACTCTAGAATGCTATGGTTCACATTAGCATACTGAATAAATTAATTTCACAATGTTCAAAGTGATTTTAAAAAGTTAATTCTGCCATGGAAACATTAGTAATTTAAAATCAGTATCAGGATCCATTACTCATCCCTCATCATTACTTAAGCTGATTCTGTTATCAGCAACAGAATCTCATCCACTTCTCACTGAAAGCACAATTCTGAGTTTATATCAAATTTATATATACGAAAGTGGCAAATACTGAGTAATTTGTGTAATTAAGATCTGAAAATGATTAATTTCCTCTGAAATGTCAATCTTTATTTTTGTGGCACATTTCAAAGCACATTTTTCTCTTTTTCTTAAAAATGTGTAGCAAAAACGGTTTGTTAAAAAAAGTAAAATAAATAAATTGAACTGATGAATAAAGTTGTAACATAGTACGACTAACATTACAGTTCACTTCATTACAAAACAACAAAATGGAACAGTTATAAACTGTATAAATATATGAATATAGGGCACAAATCTTTTGGTTTCACTTAGTCTGGGATAGTTCATTTTCAAATTGAAGCTCAGATTTGTCATCATGTACTGTATAAATTGTGCAATGAAATTCCTACTGTATGTCCAGATTAGCAACCATACAGTATAAACACAGATGGTAAAAACAATGTCAGCCATTGAAAGTAACATCAAATAATTTATACAAGATACACTCATGCTGTTATTAATATGATTAGATGTCGAGTAAGATAATGACATCAAAGAAAGTAAAGTCATTAGTGAGTCTTCTTGACAAAAATACCAGAATGTGTTGTACTGTACCTGCTTCATCTTGTCAGTGCTGGTAACTCCAAAAAATGTAAAGGAGACATGTAAAGCTGTTAATCCCCACCATGAATGCATTTGCTGACATTAAGGGAGAGGTTGCTTTCATGACACTGTTGTTTCAGAAGGCAAGACTCTTGTCTAAGAGTCACCTTCTCACTAGTGTTAATTAGGCACACAATGGTGGTATCATTAATAAACTTGTGCCAGGTGAAACATTCATAGCAGTATTGCAGATGACTCAGAACTTTACCCTGTGGAATACCAGTGCAGAGATTCAGTCTAGAGAAATTGATGCTACCAAACAGCATAGGTTGAGGGTAGTACTAAGTTCCAAATCAAGGAGCTGGGTGATCAGTTTTGATGGTAAAATTTTGTTAAGTGCTGAGTTTCAGTTAACAGTACTCTGAAAAGCAGTTTATTTAGTTTAGATGAAACGAATGCAATGTAGAGGCTCTTTTGGTCTTAATAACACTAGAAATGATGGAGAAATTAATGAAGCCTGGCCGGTTTTTCAGCTAGAATATTCTTCAGTTTTTCAGTTTTTGCAATTAGTATTTCACAATTTTTTGACTTCTGCCAAAGCCAAAAAAATATATATTTTAGTTGTCCATAAATACATGCAAGCAGCTTTCAATATTAGTACTGATTAGTACTGATGTACTAAAGCAAATTCCTTATTTAAATGTTATTAGTCACATAAAATTAAATGTATCATTTAACATATCATTGAAGACTGGAAACACTGTGTTGTGCCCAACTCATGTCAACATTACCAAGTAATCCTTAACCTAGTATGGAACTATATTGATATGGTTAAACATAAATAACATAAACACTTAATACACTGTGAATATACCTGAGGAAAATCGACATGTAAGGAAAAGGAGAATACCCTTATACAGTTACATATTTAATGTTTCCCTAGGTCATATGTTTGTATATTATAACACGTTAAATACTCCTCATATTTTACTCAAGAGACAGGTCTTATTTTAGTATATTCAATGTTGACTGGCAAAAATAAAAAAAAAACACTTGAAAGATTGAGAGAATTGGTACACAAATCTGTTTGTTTTATATAAGCATCAATAGAAATATGTGTATGACAGACACTTCAAAATCACACTTCAAAATCTTTCAGTTGAACAATACAATGTCCAAAGTGGGTTTAATATACTGGAACTGCTTTAACCATGCGAGCCAGAGAAATTTATTTATTAATGTGTTCAATTTTGGTAGAATTAATCTATCTCCATTAGCATCATTTAGATATTTTTAGAAAAATATAGCTATTTACAAAAAATTTGACAAATTTCAAAAAGATTGCCACTCTTATTACTGATAAGAACTCAGATTGAGGTATGTTATTCCAAGTTTGGAAGCAAATGCATGAATCAGTTATTTATCAAAGTGCCTACTAAATATCATACAACATGTTTTACTTACAGGCTGCTTTTTACACAAAAGAATTAATCAATAACTGAAATGGTTGCTTCTGATGGATATGAAATGGCAGCAAACACTTCCGCCTGAAAAGTTTAAGGCAGTTCTGATTAAAAAAAAAAACATTCCATGAAAGTAGCAGGGAAGTGTTTGGCACATAGATTTATGGTTTACAGTCCATAGTTAATTATGAAAAGATTTAAAAAATCATATGGTAAGTGGAGATGTAAGCTATAAATAATACTACCGTTAAACTTCACTAACACAACTGAAACATATTAAGCCTGTTAGTTATATCCCACAACTTGGCAAAGCATGTTTTTTTTATACCCTCACTCATCTGCTGCAGTGTGGCTCCTGTTTGCTTTAAGAAAAGTAACGTTCAAGGAGCTAATCAGCTCCTGCCAATTCTCATAAGCATGTGTCGTTTTAATTGTTAGTATTTATTGTTTCTCCATGTATAATAGAATAAAAAGTATCATAATGGAGTAAAATTCTTAAAATTCAGTTTTAACTGGAAAAAAAGTTTGGCTGGCTAAGCCACAGATAGTTCCAGTGGACTAGGTGATGAGGACACAGTTGCTCCTAATGGTAGTTTTTTTTGTACAGAGAATCCACAAGGCCCATATTTTTCAGTGAAGTAAGATCTGCCAGTAACCACACTTTTGATACTGTTCATATATTAAGTCATATTAATACAGCCTGTTTGGTCTAATCCATTAAATTCACCCACACATCCACACCCACTCACTCATTCCCAACTAATCTGCAAGATTTCAAGTAAAATAAAACACATATTTTATTTTGAAAGTCCTTCATAAGCATGCAGCACAGCAGTTGGCCACTGTGGTTTAATAATTAATTTCAAAAAAACTCCAGAAAATAAAGGCAAATTAATTAATGTAAATAAAATATAAAAATTAACAAAATAACAAACACGCCAATCACAAATACAGGCTTCAGCATTTAAATAAAGCTAGCTAAATGCAGCATTTAGTAAATGTTTAAGACACATAAAATAAAAAAAGTTAATAACACTTTTATAATTTAGCAGTATACAGTATTTTTAGTTAACAGGTGGGAAAAAATGAGATCTATTACCTTTATTAAAAAGTATGTTATTTATTAGGAATCACTAATGTGTTTATTTGCCAGTTTGTGTTACTCAATGTCACATTATGTATGGCATGTAAAAAAGGGTAAAAGCCTCAACTTTTTTGTTTTTCATTATGAAGGAACTTAGACAAAAGTGGGATGAGAATTCCACTTTGGAAATTTGACACTGAAAATAGCTGATTTTTGGGGTAATATTGAGTATACAAATATAGTACATGGTAAAAATATGTGTTTTTTTCATTAATGTGGCAGAGCATCAGGTTTAAATTTGATATTATTATGTCTTTATTTTTATTACACTCTTTAACTTTAGCCTTGGGAAAATAAAACAATATACTGCTACATAATATCTGGCAGAATACTGGCATATGGATAGTTTTTACTTTAAAATAATTCTTAATCAAGACAATCTATAAAGATATTATTATGATGGCTACCACAACTAGATCACTGTGTTGAAATTCATGTTTAGAATATGATTCAGTTTCAAAGCTGAAGTTACTTGGGTTTATTTGGTTAGTGCTTTGCAGTTGAACTAATTAAATGAAAATGACTGATTCAAGAATTTAAATATTTTTGATATGCATCTATCTAATCTGCTTCACCGATGCGTGTGCCTGAAACATCCAATAAATTCCGAGGACATCTTGCCATAATATCTCTGAAAAGGATGTTTAATGATTACATCTATCAATTCGTGGATGCATCCATTCCAGCAGCACCGGTGCAAGACAGAAACAAAATCTCTGGACAGAGCATCAACTCATCGCAAGATGAACACAAGCACACACATACACTGATGTCATTGTGGCTTCACCAAATCCCCAAATCTTCATATCTTTGAATGGAAAACTGAGCATACTGTGGAAACCCACCAGGAAAACATGCAAACTCCACGCAGGAATCACAAGGGATGTGACTCTCTGCGAGACAGCAGCGCTACCACTCTGCCGCCTTGCTACCCCATACGTGTAACTATTAGCAGTATTCATTATTTAATCAAAATTAACGATGTATCTGTAAAATGTAACATACATATTTTAATGCATTTCATCATGAAAGTGATATCAAGTATAAATCTTAAGAATTCTAAATGTACAGAGAGCTGGAATATTATAAATTTAATGTGGTCTGTGTGGTGATCTATTGCTGCTTGCTGCTACTGTCAGCTCAGGAGGAGCTCTGGGTCAGTTTTAAGATGACGTTTACGACGGTCAACTTTAATGTCAACTACAGAATTAAAAGTGGACATTTTGAGTTTCAAGCTGAAATTTCCATTATGTAATTTTTTTTCCTCTGTGGCTCAAATATGCCACCATACATTCTGATGGTATTGTGAAGGTGCAAAATAAAAAAGACGGCACAGAAGATGGTATGTAAGACTTTTAAAATATATCGTGTCATTACTTTGGGTAATATAAAGACAACATGAATACATTTGTACGTCGGCATTTTGCTTCACCACATTGAATAAATAAATATAAGATAACCCCTGAAAATAAGCCCTAGTGCATCTTTTGGAGCAAAAATTAATATAAGACCCAGTCTTATTTTCGGGGAAACATGGTAGATATTTGTATGTATACTATGACATATATAATACAGGCATCTTTAGGTTTTATTAAAACTTTAGTAATAGATAACAGACATGGTGAGCGTCCCAGCTGGGAAGGAGTATGATTCCTTAAGCAGATGGGAGGCCAGCCCTATGCCACCACAAGAAACAGGGTGAAGATGATCCTATATTGCCTGGAAGACTGGCAGGCAATTGCCAGAGCAGGTACACTTGCACCCCGGCTGGGTTGGACCCAGGAACAACACCCAGGTGGGAGGACAGTATAATGGAAGGATAGAGAGACAACCCGGCAGGACTGTAGGCTCCCCCAAGACAATAAGAGACAGCTTCCTTGGGCAATGTTACCTATATGGAACAGCCTTGTTGGGTTTAGTAGGGGCCTCCGGGGGTGCTGCAGGGACTCCTCATCCATGTTTTATGGGACTACTGTTTGATTCAGATGTTCTTCCATCAGGCCTATTCCCTTAGTACTGGAAGAACTCCTGGGCCCGGGATAAAAGAAGATGCTCGACCTTATCCAGGCAAGTCAGAGTTGGGTGAACTAAGGTCCACATACCTGAGCAAAATATTGTTGTTTACTAATCTCCTATTTTTTTGTTTTTTTTGACAAATAAATGATATAAACTGTACCTTTTACAATAGTTCTGTTGGCATTATGTCTACTGAACTATAGGTAAAGTATATAAGTAGCTTTAAAAAAAGTGCCCAGGGTCTACAAACAGTTGAAAAGCTAATCCTGCTTCGTGTTTTTTTTGTTTGTTTGTTTGTTTTATGTATATATGCATTTATTTTTCCCCTTAGTTTTATATTCATTGGTGAAAATAAGTAATATTGCAAAATTAGGTGGTAAAATAACATATTTAAATATTTTTCCTTCCTTCCATTTGGTCTCTTTCTCTCAAAATGGATAGCTGAAATGTCATACTCTTGTTGTTGTTTTTTTTGAAATTTAATTAATTTTATTGCAATCATTCCATACAAATCAATCAATTTTTATAAAAAGTACAATTAAGAACAAGTCGACCCCCACCCCTGAGAGAGAGAGCAAGGCAAACGGCGTAAAATTTAAGGCTTGTAAACATACCTAAATTAATAAGTTTGATAAGCCAATAGAGATGAATGCAGAAGACAAAGAAATACAGAAATAATTGCTTCCTCTGTGCTTTAAGAGCTTATTTTAAAATATTGCTGATTAGATCCTGCCATGTTTTGAAAAAGTCTGTACAGATCCTCTAACTAAGTATTTTGATTTTTTCCAGTTTCAAATAGTATAACACATCAGTTTCCCACTGACTTAAAAGAGGAGAGTTTGGGTTCTTCCAGCTTAGCAGAATAAGTCATAGAATATGTTTGTTTGTCTTTCTCCTCTTTAAACCCATCTGGAAGAACCCCAAACACAACTGTTAATGGGTTAGGAGGGATTGTGAGACCAAGGCTGTCTGAAAGGTAATTAAAAATTTTGTCCAGAATGTTGTTAATTTGGTGCAAGCCCAGAATATGTGACCCAGTGGGACTTGAAACAGAAGCGGTGACAAGGCGCATCCTTGTCTGGTACCACATTCTAGTTTAAAGTAGTCTGAACAAATGTTGTTGATACAAACTGAAGCTTCTGGATTGGAATACAGTAATTTGATCCATGCACAAATGTTCGGGCCAAACCCCAATTTTCTCCAATTTAGTAAAAAGGTATTTCCATTCAATCATGTCAAATGCTTTAACTGCATCCAATGATAATAATATTTCTGGGGTGTTTGATTTAGTTGGGGAGTATATTACATTAAACAGGCGTAGAAGATTTGAAGATAAGTGTCGGCCCTTGATAAATCCAGTTTATCTTGTGATATTACTGAGGGGAGCACTTTCTCCATCCTTCTAGCTATGATTTTTGAGAGTATTTTAACGTCATTATTCAGAAGTGAAATTGGTCTGTATGATGCACATTGTAATAAGTCCTTATTTTGTTTTGGAAAAATGGTGATTAGTGCTTGGCGAAAAGTTTGAGGAAGAGTTTGATTGCCTCTGGCTTCATTAAATGTTGCTAATAGGAGGGGAGCTAGCTAAGCGGAGAATTTCTTATAAAATTCTGCAGGGTATTCATAAGGGCCTGCTGCTTTTCCCGCCTTGAAGTGACTTTATAGCCTCTAGTAATTCTGATAACGCCAGAGGTTTATCGAGTTCCTCTGTACTTAAAGTGTCTATTTGTGGTATCTGTAATGTATCCAGAAATGCATTAGATTGTGTATTGTCTTCTTTAAATTCAGCAGTATATAAGGATTTATAGTAGTCTCTGAATGTGTGCATTATATTTTTGTGGTTGATGATTTTGTCTCCGTTCGTGTTGGTGATTACTGGGATTGCGTTGTGGGCTTCTTGCTTGTGAATTTGTTGAGCTAAAAGCTTATTATCTTTCTCTCCATGTTCATAGTAATGATGTTGCATTTATAAATTAGTTGTTCACTTTCTTTAGATGTCAAGAGGTTTAGTTCTGAATACAGACCCTGCCTTTTCCTATGTAGAGCCTCGCTTGGTAGTCTGGCATGTTCTTCATCTATTGTAGTAATTTTGCTTTTTATCTCTGCTACTTTCTTGGTTTCTAATTTATTTCTGTGGGAAAGATATGAGATAACCTGTACTCTTAAGAAGGGCTTAAGAGTTTCCCAGAGTATTCCTGCAGAAATCTCAGAGGATGTATTTGTCTCTAGGAAGAAACTGATTTGTTTGGATATAAATTCTGTACAATTCTTGTCTGCTAATAGAAGTGGGTTGAGACGCCATCTGCAAGGTGAGTGTGTGGGGCATAGTAACTTTAGCTCCAAGATCAGAGGTGCATGGTCAGAAATAACAATAGCATCGTTTTTGCAAGATTTAATCATAGGCAAGAAGTTATTATCTAGAAAGAAATAATCAATCCTTGAGTAGCAATGATGTACTGGTGAGTAAAAAGAATATGTTCTTGAGTTTGGGTTTAAAAACCTCCAGGGGTCTGATAAGTTGTGATCAGTTATAAACTTTGTTATTATCTTTGCAGTGTTAGATGTTGTTCCCCCTGTGGTAGAAGTCCTATGTTAGAG
>NC_053157.1:133811656-133832345 GCF_016835505.1 Polypterus senegalus
TATAAAATGGAAGGAGGATGGCTTTACCAAAACAATTATTGATGGCGAATCGATTATTCATAAAGCTTGAATTGGTGATGTTTTTCTGTGTTAACCTCATATTTTTCAGACTTCTTCTCAAACTAAGGTGGTGCGAGGATAAAATGAATCGGGATGCGCTGATCAATGTAATCGTGTACAGTACCAGGAAATCATGCATTGACAAAGCTCCCTTTGCTTGTAATGCAAAGTGTGATTAAATGCATTATTTTTTAACGCGTTATGGAGCACATGCATCGAAGCTTCTCAGCTGTGCTTGTGCTAAGAAAAGGACAGATTTTAAAAATAACGTAACACGATTGTCAATGTGACCTTTTGTAAGTAGTGTCTGGAGGATTCAGTGTGGAGAAACTCTATAGAGACAGCGTGTGTATTAACTTGTGGATTTTTCTGTGAGTATTTGGTGGCAGTCTGACAAAGTTGCTTCGAAGACGGCATTAGCGCTGAGCTCAGCTCAGACCGAAATTAGATGAATGGGAGGGAGATGATGACGTGACTCCCCACCGCCTTTAACTGTCAATCCCCACAAACACAGTCTCGAATTTGCATAAGCACACCCCTTCACCTACAATTTTAACTTAGTTACAAAGTGATCAAAACTCTCGTTTATATCCTGCGTCCTCTCATTAAACTTGTATCCCGCATTACCTGTGGGCATGTGAAACGCCAGCGTAGCCTGTCTATGAACTTAGTTTAAAGTTTAGGTTTACACCTTGCTTTCTTTCCGAGGCAGCAACACTCATGAATATGGTAGTATATGTCACTCGCTCGCTTCTTATTGTTTTTCGCTGCGTTCTCAATTATATAATGCATGTTTTCTTAAGCGCTTTTTGCAGGTCTTCCTGGTTTTCTACGCACTGCGTTGACGATCAGTTCACGTGATTACGTGGGAGGCGTGATGATGTCACACGAAACTCCGCCCTTCCAGCTCAACTCCATTACAGTTAATGGAGAAAAATACCTTCCAGTTATGACCATTAGGCGTAGAATTTCGAAATGAAACCTGCCCAACTTTTGTAAGTAAGCTGTAAGGAATGAGCCTGCCAAATTTCAGCCTTCTACCTACACGGGAAGTTGGAGAATTAGTGATGAGTGAGTGAGTGAGTGAGTGAGTGAGTGAGTGAGTGAGTGAGTGAGTGAGTGAGTGAGGGCTTTGCCTTTTATTAGTATAGATTAATGGTTAAATTGATGTTGATCTGTATTTTTCTATTTCTTATATTATATAATCTAAATATTTCTGCACATTAATTGTCATTTTCAATGGCACAGAATTAAATATATTTGATTCAGTATTACGCTATACTTCAGACCAAATAAAAATATAAATTATGGTTTCCAAAATTTTAATGGCATATTAATGCTTTTTCATGCTGGTAAAGTCAGTTTAATGCATTCGGAATTCATTTTGTAACACTATCCACTGTACTAAGTTTGTTAAACCCACTCACGTGGTGGTCTATGTTTGTACGCAGCTTTGTTCCTGTTCTCCAACTCCAAGAAGTACACCGCAACTACTTTTAGTCTTAGTCTTGGTCTGCTGCTAGTATGCAGCTCTGAGGCACACTGCAATAGCACTAAACCCACAAAATTAGTCGTTACCTTAAATACATACTATGATCAGATCTGCATGGGATCATCCAAAACTGATAGCACACCACAGCTGACCCCGTGGTGTCTCATGCCTCATTCTGTAAGCAGATAAAAACAAAATATGAAAACTTGTTTGATTCAAGGTAAGAACATGCAAATTTGTGGTATTTGTGGTAAATTTTGAAAAGAACTTAATTTTATTTTGAAAAAAATCTCAACAGAATAGGTTCTTCATCAGAGATAGTCAATTTTGCAGAAGATAGGATCACTAACTTATAGTTTAGGATCTGTTTATAAGATCGACGAACTGGCCGCGCTGGTGAAAAATGTCAGAACCTACAGAGAATGCAGTTTGTTGTGTTTTTGTGAAACGTGGCTACCAACTACCATCCCAGATGATAATGTGGAGATACCCAGGTTTAGCACAGAGACTCAAATACCTGCGGAAGGCAGAAAGGAGGAGGACTCGCTCTCTATGTGAACACAAGGTGGTGCAACCCTGGACATGTAAACATTAAAATCTCAACTTGCTGCAGGGACATTGAATTTTTGGCCGTAAGTCTGCGTCCCTACTAATTACCCAGAGAGTTTGGACACGTCATTGTTGTTACTGTTTACATCCCTCCTCGGGTGGACGTGGAGATAGCGTGTGACATCATCCACTCTGCTGTTGGTAAATTACAAACACAGAACCCTGAGGTGCTTATGCTAATCTCTGAAGACTTTAACCATGTGATGCTGGACAAAAAACTACCTGCCTTCTGCCAGTATGTGGACTGTAACACCCAAGGAAATAGAATTATTGACCTACTGTATGCAAACGTTAAAGACGCATACAGTGCCACCCCGCTGCCTGTGATTGTGAAAGCAGATCATAACCTGATTCTAAACCAAGAGTGAAGGCGCTACCTACTACCGCATGCTCATTCAGGAAGTGGTCTCCTGAGGCAGAGCAGGTTCTGAGAGACTGCTTTGAAACTATGAACTGGGATATCCTGCAGGGGTCACATAGTGAGAACATTGAGGAGGTTGTTGACTGTACTACTGACTACATCTACTTCTGTATGGACATTGTAGTTCCAGTAAGAACAGTATGCTGCTATGCTAACAACAAGCTATGGATTACAAGTGACATCAAGGGCCTTTTGAACCAGAAAAAAAGGGCTTTTAAAGGCGGTGATCAGCATGAGCTCAAGCGCGTGCAGGAGGAACTCCGAGTCCAGCTCAGGGTGGTGAAAGAGCAGTACAGGAGAAAGCTGGAGCAGAAGTTGCAGAATAACAGCATGAAGGAAGTGTGGGATGGAATGAAGATCATCACTGGCTACAGCTCAAAGCGGGGTGCCACCATCGAGAGAGATGTGAAGAGAGCAAACCTGATGAACAACTTCTTTAACAGGTTTGACCACCCTAAACCACTCTCACCTCAGAGTACTGCATCCTCCACCCATCCTTCTGCTGATCCCAGCATAGGAGAGAGTTTCCCCCCACCCACAATTACAGCAGCCCAGGGAAGAAGAGAGCTGAGGAGACTTTGTGCCAGCAAAGCAGTAGGT
Organism: Polypterus senegalus; assembly: GCF_016835505.1. NCBI lineage: Eukaryota > Metazoa > Chordata > Cladistia > Polypteriformes > Polypteridae > Polypterus > Polypterus senegalus. The sequence goes on from NC_053157.1 coordinate 133,814,839, forward strand.
CCAGATGGAGTATAGCCACGACTGTTGAAGTCAGGTGCGTTGGAGCTGGGGAGTCCTCTACAGCGCATCTTCAACCTGAGCCTGGAACAGGGGAGAGTCCCGAGGCTTTGGAAAACATCTTGCATCACCCCAGTCCCAAATGTATCATGTTCTGGTGAGCTGAATGACTTCAGGCCTGTTGCACTGATGAGGACCATGGAGCGGCTGCTGTTTCACCACCTGAGGCCAAAGGTCCACCACGCCCTCGACCCTCTGCAGTTCGAATACCAGGAGAAGGTGGGAGTGGAGGATGCCATCATCTACATGCTACACTGATCCCTCTCCCACTTAGACAGAGGCAGTGGTGCAGTAAGAATTATGTTTCTGGACTTCTCTAGTGCCTTAAAACACCATCCAACCTCTGCTCCTTAGGGACAAGCTGACAGAGATGGGAGTAGATTCATACTTGGCTGCATGGATTGTGAACTATCTTTCAGACAGACCTTAGTATGTGCGTCTCGGGAACTGCAGGTTTGACATTGTGGTCAGCAACACAGAAGTGCCGCAGGGTACTGTGCTTTTTCTGGTCCTGTTCAACCTATATACATCGGACTTCCAATATAACTCGGAGTCCTGCCACGTACAAAAGTTCGCTGATGACACTGCTATTGTGGGCTGCATCAGGAGTGGGCAGGATGAGGAGTATAGGAACCTAATCAAGGACTTTGTTTAATGGTGCTACTCAAACCACCTACAACTGAACACCAGCAGAACCAAGGAGCAGGTGGTGGATTTTAGGAGGACCAGGCCCCTCATGGACCCCGTGATCATCAGAGGTGACTGTGTGCAGAGAATGCAGACCTATAAATACCTGGGAGTGCAGGTGGATGATAAATTGGACCAGACTGCCAACACTGATGCTCTGTACAAGAGAAGACAGAGCCGACTATACTTCCTTGATGCTGCAGATGTTCTATAACACGGTTGTGGTGAGTGCCCTCTTCTACACGATGGTGTGCTGGGGAGGCAGCATAAAGAAGAGGGATGCTTCATGCCTGGACAAACTGGTGAGGAAGGCAGGCTCTATTGTAGGCACAGAGCTGGACAGTTTGACATCTGTGGCAGAGCGACAGGCACTGATCAGTCTCCAGTCAATCATGGAGAATCCACTGCATCCACTGAACAGTATCATCTCCAGACAGAGGAGCAGCTTCAGCAACAGACTGCTGTCACTGTCCTGCTCCACTGACAGACTAAGGAGACCCCACACTATGCGACTCTTCAATTCCACCCTGGTAGGGTAAACGTTAACATTATACAAGATTATAGACTGTTATACCTGCCTCACACTCTCCATCTTGCATTTTTTAACTTGCAGTACTTTTTTTTTTAATTGCCCTTTAATTAATATTGTTTTTATCAGTATGCTGCTGCTGGAGTATGTGAATTTCCCCTTGGGGATTAATAAAGTATCTATCTATCTATCTATCTATCTATCTATCTATCTATCTATCTATCTATCTATTTATTTTTAGGTTTGAGCTAGGCATGCCTCTGATCTTAAGTTTAGTTCTACCTATTTAAGATGACTTAACTTTAAAAAAATTCTAGTATTTACCTTACTTTATATTTTTGATGATTATGTCCAGGAATGAATAGCAAAATAGCACATTCAAAAGAAGTACTCTGTCTCTTGACTCAGTGACCGTCACCCTGTAGCACTCACACTTCATCATGAAGTGCTTCAAGAGGCTATTCTTGGGCCACTTGAAAGTTGGACTTTCCAGATCACATGACCCACTTCTGTTTGCCTCTCACTCACCATATCATTTACTCTTCATCTGGCCCTGTCCCATCTGGGCAAAACAGAAACATATGTAAAAATACTTTTCATTGACTTCAGTTCAGTTTTCAAGTACATCATGCCTCAGAAGCTCATATGGAAGTTGGGTCTGCTAGGCTACAACACTTCCCTATGTAACTTTGTCCTGGACTTCCTGACAGAGAGAACCCTGGCAGTCTCCAGTACCATCACACAGAGCACCGGTGCCCACCAGGGCTGTGCACTCAGCCCACTCCTGTTCACTCTGCTGACTCATTATTGTACGGCTATGTGCAGCTCTAATACAATCATTAAATTTGCAGATAATACAACGGTGGCAGGTCTTATTAGTATGGGAGATTAGTCAATTTACAGAATTTAGACACGGTGATTGGGTCCATGAGGGTTTCATGAGTGTGTTTCAACCAGCTGCATCACTGTCTGGTTTGGGAACTGCAATGTCTCTGACCATAAGGTCCTACAATGGATGGTGAACACTGCAGAAAAGATTTTGGGTCCTCTCTGCTTTCCATTAAAGATATCTTTGTAAAACGTTGTGTCTGTAAAGTTTACAGCATTGTGGAGGACTGCTTCCACCTCTCCCACGATTTGTTTGTCCCACTCCCATCTAGCAGAAGGTACTGTAGCATCTGAACTAGTTCTGCCAGGGTCTGCCACAACTTCTACCCTATGGCTATCCAGACTCTGAACTCTGTGCTGCCCTCTGCCCTCAGATCTGCCCCTAGTAGCAAATTTATATGCTTTTGTTACATGTGTCACTGTAATTTTTTTATTATTAGTTTTAGTGCTATATTTATTATCCATTTCATATTTTACTATCTATTCATTTACCAAATATCTAACAGAACAAGATGCAAAGGACAGAAAGATATGGAAGAAGATGATCCGCTGTGGTAACCCCTAATGGGAGCAGACGAAAGAAGAAGAAGAAGAAGATTTATTTACCAATTATCTGTTTTAGTATAGTTCTTTACTTGTCTTGCACTTGTCTTGTGTTTATATATATGTTTAACTGCGGTCCTGAGCAACGTAATTTTGTGCCACTGTATCATGCAATACTTGAGTTGATAACCTGCATTATTCACATGGAGTTTAAGATAATCAATAGTAAAAGAATTCTGACAATAGATACTGAATTATTTTGCAGTACCTTTATTCCAATAATCCACTGAAAGAGATTATTCAGTACTCTTTGACCTACATGAAGAAATTAGATATACAACATATGCATTATGGACTTTTGTTTAAAATCCTAACTGTTTTGCATAGTAAGTCATTTTCTCATTTGTTCGTATAATTAGTAATGGCATTAAATTCCAATAATCCCTTTATGTGTTAAGCGGTGTATAGCTCTTAGCCATAACATTTTGTATTTGAAAAGGTCATTAATGAAAATATTTGAGCTTTCATTGTGTTCACTTATTCATAATAAAATAATCTGTGTTATTAAACAGCACTTTAATTAAATTACAGAATTAACCAATATTGTTGTAAGTCAGTTAGTCATCGTCCAACCCACTACATCCTAACACAGGGTCACGGGGTTTTGCTGGAGTCAATCCCAGCCAACACAGGGCGCAAGGCAGGAACAAATCCCGGGCAGGGCACGAGCCCACCACAGAGCGCACACACACCCACACACTAGGGACAATTTAGGATCACCAATGCATCTAACCTGCATTTCTTTGGACTGTGGGAGGAAACCGGAGCACCCAGAGAAAACCCACGCAGACATGGGGAGAACATGCAAACTCCACACAAGGAGGACCCAGGAAGCGAACACGGGTCTCCTAACTGCAAGGCAGCAGCGCTACCACTGCACCACCGAAATTGAATTCAATTAAATAGAATGTGAGACTGTGATCCAACTCCATTAGATAACAACCAGCATTGGACAAGAACCCTGCATGCTGGCAGTGGGAGGTAACCACTACAACCACTGTGCCTCCATACCATCCTGTACTGATTGTTTCATACATGATAAATATTTTAACCACTTAACCTGTCATAACAATGAATAGGTAAAAAAATGGAACTTCACAAATATTAAGACATTAATATTACACTTTTCATATACTGTAAACGACTCACATTGTCAGTATTATATCAGTATACTATATGCGTTAAATAATTCTTCGTTATAAGTGTTAGTGTCAGACACAAGGTATAATTTTGCAAATTTTGTGAAAAATGGGTAATTTTTTCAACAGTTAATAAAATTAACTTGTCACAGGGGATTAATTTCTCAACAATGGTTTAGTTTTTTTTTACTTATCAGGACAGTCATGAATCTTACTCTTGAGCCCTGAAGTGTGTTTGTTTTTCTGGAATAATTTTTTGCACTGCTTCTGTTTTCGTTCTAGGTTTGCTGCCAGGGCTCGGCACAATATTTACATTGTGCTTCCTTATGTAGCTCATGTGGAGTGACAGTCATTGGTAAGGCATCCAGATCAGGGCCTTTGATCCCAGCACCACTGGCACAATCTCAGTAGTTTTATTCCACATCTGACTCATCTCAGATTGCATTTCTTGATATCTGGTTATTTTTAGTCTTTCCTTTCTGAGTAAGGAGTAATAACTTGGGGCTGAAACTTCAATAAGCTATGTTTTATCAGGCTGGTTTTCTTTGACAACTACTGTATATCTGGTTTCCTGACATCTGTCTTTCTATCTGTTGGTGTTGGTATGTCCCAAGTGACTAACACCTCCTCATTTTTGGTTATTGGTTCTGGAGTGTAATCCCAATGCATCTGTGATACTGGTGTAACAAGAATGTAAGTTTAATGTCACTGTGCCCTGTACAAGAAATTATTTTATAAATCCATTCACATGTACAGGCCAGGCCAAAAGGGGCTGTCAGCATTTAGAAACTGCTAGTATAGCATTTGGAGAGAGAAGGGGACAAATGCGAAAATAGGCATTGTACTATTTCTGTATGTTAGAGATGAAATTGAATCCTTTCCTTTCCTTGTTTGGAACCTAAGTGGGGGCCTGTAAGTGAATGAACCAGTATAAAAGACTTGGACAGCAGCCAAACACTTCGAAGTCGACGGATGGGTGATATCGTCATCTGTCCTGAAAAGCCTTCCAACGCAGCGACAGAAAATGGCAGACTGTATACATCAAGATCCCACCTTGGTATTGTCATGCTATTATGGCTTCCTCTGTTTATAATGCCGCGTAAATTGTCAGTAAAGAAGCTAACATTAATTTTATTTTAATTTTTTTTATTTTTATTACTATTTAATTTAATATTGTTTCTTTGTATCAGTATACTGCTGCTGGATTATGTGAATTTCCCCTTGGGATTAATAAAGTATCTATCTATCTATCTATCTATCTATCTATCTATCTAATATCATATCTCTATATTACTTTTTATTACTTAAAAAGCCGCAATTATAAAATAATTCATTCCAGTTAGGGAGCTATATCGCCCCCTAAAAGGAAAAAACTGGTAAGTTGTATTTTTTGCATATTTTCCAGTGAAGTAGTCTGGCAACTTTATTGTGTCTTTGTGTGACAGATGAGTGACAGAAAATCCTTTTCAGATATCCACTAATACATATTCTGCCCCACCAAATAAAATTTAGGGTCACAGTAGGCTGGAGTGCATTCTGAGCCAGGAATTAAACCCATGTCTCTAAAGTTGGAGGGAGCATGGCTACCTACCAGGCCGATGTGCAATTTAGGGCATGTTGCATTAATTTTACATAGCCTTTAGTGTTTCGAATTTACAGTCAGGAGATTTGTTGTAGTTACAAGTCATCATTAAGCTTTTTTTCCCTTCTTTAATATATTTACTTAACTGTGTTATCCATTACTTGTACACATTACTATTAAATGTGCAATGAAGTAGGTACATTTTTTCATAGATTTTTCAGACAATTACTTCAGTAGAATACAACTACTTAATAAAAGAGAGGTCATCTGTAAAAGAATGTTGACCTTTCATCACTTTTATAGAACTATGCTGTTTCCCTGCCTTGACAGTGCCTATTTTTTCTAGGCTATAACTTACAGTGCAAAGCTTTTCTTGAGCCCCAGAGAACAATTACCGGCTTACCAATGCCTTAAAGCCATCTTGATGTATTTCCTTTACTATCTGTAATAAAACTTCCCATGAAGGCACCAGAGCAATCTGTAGTACTGAAAATCTGAAACCTTCAAGGGAGATAAAGATATGAAACTGACATACTGCCCGCTAAAGTCCATTGATTCAAAATATCTGACCTTGTTCTATGGCAAAAAGCAAAATGAAGATTTATTTTCATTTTATAGTTCAAATATTGTAAAAATCTTCAATTAATGTGGGTCACTGCACTTCGGTGCATTTATAGTCTGTATTACTTTCATTAAAAAATAGCACGATTTCTTAGTTTGTATTTTTAAAATGAAACTAACCAACATTACAAAAATCAGTCACTTAATGTTTCAAATAAGATATTTAAGTACAAAACTCTCAGTAGCAATTTGGAAAATTGTAATCCTTTATTTATAAGGAATACCTTTAGAAGACAAAATACATTTTTTGTCCTTACCTGGAGAAATAATTACTTTCTGTTTCAGTCCACAATAAGTAGACAATGTTGTCCTAGGAATTAAATGATAAGACCTGAGCTCTCACTTGTTTTAATTGAACAACCAATAGTTGAGCCAACCTTCAACCTATTTGGAGCTCATAGAGGGCCAGAGATGCCACTGGTAGTATGTGGAAGTACACAGAGTGTTAAACCATTGCCTGTAAAGACTTCAGAAAATGATAATAAAACCCCAAACTCATTAGTCATCAAAGTGGACCTGTATGGTGGCACTGAACAGTTTTTGTTTTGTTCGCTTGTGACCATCCACTATTTCCATTCAATTTCATTATGTACATCACAGGGTGTACATTCATGGGAGTCGTAACCCTATTGCAGTACAGGCTTTTCATCAGCTTCTCTTTTTGGGGAAGTGTGAGTCAGTCATATTAATATTTGATTATATATTTTGAATCATTTTTTAAATCTTTGCCTGTGCTTTTCCACATCGCTGATGATTCTTTCTTACAAGCAGTCACATTAACCTCAGTGCTAGATGGTTGCAGAGTAGAACAACTCTTCCAAAAGGCCCAATTTTTCCTCTTTTGTCATTCTAATTACCTATATCCAGAAATAAATATATTCTTTTGGACTTAATGTTCCCTGGTGCATTGTCAGAAGGTCCCATCCAGAGACAGCCAGACTCAATTAAAACGCTTCACATGCTGATGCAGATTCTGATAGACACCCACAAATCAAAAACTGAGTCCATCTGCAGTGAAATTTGAATGTTTGTATTCATTTTAAGAAGACCTTAAAAAAACTCCTAATGATATAGCAGAAGTGCAGGATGAATAGAAAAAACATATCAAAAGCATTTGGTGGAAACATAGCAGGACATGACATGAAAGTTCAGGATCTTCAATACTAGTTCACATAATTCTCCTGTAAGTTAATTGACTTTGAGGACAATTCACAAAAATAACACTCACATACTTTGCATAAAATAAAATAAAATACAGAACAAGCCGACATCATTCAATTTCTGAAAAACAAATGTCCAGCTGTTTGTCAAACTTATGTAATTTTCAACCCAAAGCTGAATGTCATCGTGGGATCTACAGTCCCAGCAGCAACACCTCATAAGTAAGACCTCTAAATCTTAGGTTTCTTACTTATGTAGATGAACAAACAGTCCGTAGAGAATCTATTGATCAAATTATTAATGATATTCTTTTATCAAGACTTTTTGAGTGACATGACTTTTCTTGCTGAAAAGGCTCTGACCATTATAAAGGATGGAAGGACAACTGGAGTCCTAAAGAAAACTTAGAGTGTCAACCAGGCTACCCCATTCTCCCATCTGTTTTTAATTCTTGCCCTGCAGCACCTACTCTAGCTGTTGCCCAGCATTCATATGAGTAGATTACTCCAATTTCTGCTTATGGCTTCCTCCATTAAATATATATTCATGCAAAAAAGATCTTCCTTTAATATAATTTGGCAAAACCTGCTCTTCTCTCATTTAACACTTCTTCCAAAAATTGTCCCTCACCCCACTTTGGCTATTTCCTTTCAGCATTTGGAATTAATATTTTCTACTTCTCTCCAACATCACATCCTTCTCTCTCACTTTAACTTTATAAGTGCCATCCATCTTCTTCCCCCACTAAATATTGGGCTAATGTGAAATCCTTCATATCAAATATTTTTTTGGAACAGTAAAAAACATCTGATTAAATATCCTTAAGTATGACAGACTGGAGGGTGCCTGCCTAAGCCAGACTTTGAGTTTTACCAGTGGTCTTATTTCTTACCCCTTATGAGATTTAACCCCCTACTTACTATGAATCTAACATTGTTGCCCATTAGCCACCTTCTCACTGAACTTACAGTAAAACCTATGTCTCTAATCTGGGTCTTTCAATCTTATATGCCCAGAATATTTGGTGCAAAAGTGAAAAATATATTTTCAGTCCATCACAGCATCCTCATACTTTGATCTCCAGCCTTATGCATCAATGCCTTCTACTTCCTTTTGTTCTTGGGCTGCTTGAGGCATAGCAACTCTTGGGGATATTTTTGTTGACCTAGGGCTCTGTACATTCCTGTCTCTAAAGTCCAGTTTTGATATTCCTTGCCTGCACTTTTTTCTTCAGCATAAATCTGTCCTTTAGACTCACTACAACTTTTACAACTTACTATCTCCCTCATACAAACCAGTGGCAGAAATGAATAAACTTTTGCACAAGACATCTTATAGACTAAGGCTATTTGGTTAGTTCTTTGTGGTGGCCATATTATTATAATGATACCAGTCCAGGTGCTATACATTTTTTTTCTTAAGAAGCAAAATAAAAAAAAACATAAATTAAATAGGAAGATTTGGGTTCCAAAATATACATTATTTTTATTTACAGTTGCTCAGTGTTTATCATTTTCTCATGTTCATTTTGTAATTTACCTTCTTAGATGTAAAGTTACTTTTTCAATCATGAAATATTCACAGATAGATAGTGTAACAAAATCAACTCCAGACAGTCACAAAGGTTTGGGACAGCAACAACAACGACATTTATTTATATAGCACATTTTCATACAAAAAGTAGCTCAAAGTGCTTTACATAATGAAGAATAGAAAAATAAAAGACACAGAAAATAAAATAAGTCAACATTAATTAACATAGAATAAGAGTAAGGTCTGATGGCCAGGGTGGACAGAAAAACAAAAAAACTCCAGACGGCTGAGAAAAAATAAAATCTGTAGGGATTCCAGACCATTAGACTGCCCAGTCCCCTCTGGGCAGCCACCCTTATAATATGTTCCTGGCTGCAAAAGGTTTTGGAAAAAGGTTTACAAGACAGAGTCCAAAACCGAACTGATCAAGAGGTGGCAAGATGGTGATTTTTAAAGGTTGGGAGAGGAAATGCGGTCATCCAGGCTGGAACCGGAAGTGCCATCTTGAAGACCGGAAGTGACATCAGTGACACCTGAGCCGGAAGTGACGTCATCAGAAGTGCCGGAAGTGACCTCATCCGTGGTGCCAGAACCTGATGGGATTTCCCGAGAATGGTCTGCAAGAGACTGAGAGACAGTCAGCACACTCTGCCACTCCCTAGTCTGGCATAGTATTACTGTTACTTAAGCCCTTTACCTGCCTTCTAATCGCACGTATGTGGCAATAGATAGATAGAACTTTATTTGTCCCCATAGGGAAATTTGGCTTTTTACAGAAGCTCTTTAAATAAATAAATACATAAATAGATAAGTAAGAAAGTAAATAAATATGCACACACACTTTGGTCAAAATATATGTTGGAATGATTAAAAAGCAAGAAAATTCAGAAGAAAGAAAAGTTCTGACTTGGCTGTCACAGTCACAGTGAGACATTATGGAGAGGCATTGCTGTTAGGATAAAGGAGCCCCAGTAGTTTCTTGACACACTTTTGCAGAACAATTTGTTGGCTGTAGGTATTCAGTGTCAGAGAGATGATGTGCAGCATTGTTCATTATGGCAGTTTTGTTTTAATCCACTCCTTCACTACCACCTTCAGGGGGTCCAGAGTGCATCCTATAACTGAGCCTGCCCTTTTAATTAGCTTGATCTCTTGAAGTGACGTTACCAGCCCAGCTCACCACAGCGTAGAAAACTGCACATTAAAGGAACAATTTCTCCTAAGGAAAAAGAGCCTGCTCTGCCCATTCTTATATTGTTGCTCTGTACTCCGAGAGCAGTCTAACCTGTTATTAATGTGGACTCCCAAGAACGTGTAGGAGTGGAACAGCTCTACATATACTCCTTGAATAAAGGATAATAAAATAATGTTAATATTACATATTCAAATGTTAAGTTCTAACTTTAAAAAATGTCTAAAGGTGCCTGCCTTGTAAAAGCAATGTTAAAGCAATTGCAATGTAACAGTGTAACAGATTGCACTTTCTTTTCACTTACCACACAATAAAATAAATGGCCATTCATGAACAAACTGTGTTAATCAATTCATTTGTTCACAGATAGAGACTAAAGCAATCATATGATCCTTTGCTTTTAAAACTGTATGTTTAAATTTTCATTTCACTTTGCTGAAAATAAGAAACTTAAATACTTGAACCAAATGAAGAAATGTAAAGATAAAATTGATTTCTAAAGATGAAATCTTCTTCATTCAGGCTTATTATTATATAATCACGTATCTTTTTAGAGTTAATACTGTTTATTTTGTTTATAAGTAAACATTTTCTGTAAGGATGTGGCACATTTGATTGCAACATGTTTTTCATGCACTGTGAATATACTGGAATATAATTAGATATTTGAATATAATGTATGGAGGTGTAAGATTTACTGTGAAAAATCACAGTCACAGACCAGCAAATTCTTTTCTCAGTTTTCAGAAATTCTAAATGCTTCTGTGTCACCAGACAGAATTAAATGTGGGCTGATTTAATTATTTCATAATATTAGACACATTATATCAAAAACATGACCTTAATTATCTGTTGGATTTAAAAAGAAGAATCTCCATAAATGATACAATTTATAAAGGCATTTATATTAAGCAATAACTGATTAAAGTGTACATGAATATTTGTATTTATCACATGTATATTACACCTTACTGAACAGACTGGAATCATATATTGCAATTTAAATGTTAAACATATTAAAATATTTTGTGTAAAGAACCATAAATCAAGTTAATTAAATTAAATTAAAAGTAAATTTAAAACACATTAGTTTTCAAAAGAAGCTGTTGAATTAAGAGACCTTATGCATGTGGGATCGTGGAGGGAGGACAGTTACAAAACAAAATGCCCAGCGACCCATGAAGCACATAACAATAAATGAAAGTGCAGGAGGACTGAAATCAGATGGCTTCTAATGACAATGGATAGGTTGAGAAATATAGACAGGCAGCATTATGTTGTGCTTTGTATGCGATGAGTAGAATTGTGAAAGCAATCCAATACTCGACTGGAAGCCAATTGCTCAGCAGAGTCTTCCACATGTAAGAACTTTCCTGCAGCACTATATTAAACCATAGGAAGCTGTGCTGCGAGACTAGTTGTGCTTCAAGTCCTGGCAACTAGAGAGATAATAATGTAGCTGAGAAGTAATAAATCCACATTTCCTGGTTCCTCCGCTTCTGTTTAAGAAAGAGATGGTTATAAATAAGCTGTTTGTCCTAGCTGAAAAAATAGTTGCTTGGCAATATGTGCCATAAAATTGAGACAGAGTGAAATGGAAATTCCTCAACAGAAAAGTAGAAACCATTATTTCAACATTTAAATAAAAGAACGTTGGATCAATTTTTTTCCTAGAATCATTCAGAAGCAAATCGGTAAGGACTCTTAGGGCCGATTTATACTTCACGCTCAGAACGCGTACGCTCCCGCATCATGGCTGCCACGCGTTCCCAGCGTTCCTTTCACGCGTCCTCTGAGCAGGTCCTCAGAAATTAACGCGATGCGTGCGCGAGTTGCAGTACCAGCAAAAAATCAGGGGGCGCAGTGTGCTAAAAGTCGGAACGTGACGTCAGAGTCTCTGTTTACTATCTACATGTGACAGCAAGCCTCTATGGAGATACTTCAGGGATCGATGTGTGCGCTTTGCTGTTTGATGAATGGTTCAAAGTGGTGAAACAAAATGCCGACATACAGATGCATTCGTGGTGCTTTTATATTCAAGCGTCGCATATTCCCGATCGTAATGACACAATACATTTTAAAAGTCTCACATACCATCTTTTGTGCTGTCTATTTTTATTTTTTTTACTTTACCTGCTGTCAGGTCCAAGAAGCTCGTAGCGATTAAAAACTGGGACGACGTTTACGATGGTCTGCTTTAATAATAAAGTAAACTACGAGGTTAAAGTGGACATTTCGAGATTAAGTAAACTGCACTACAACACTTGCGTAGCAGGAGCGTCTGCTGCAGCATGCGTCGCATCGCGTGAAGTATAACTCCAGCCTTAGTCTTAGTGTAATTTAACTTTAAAAGGCATCAGCACATTGATTGCACTGTTACTTTTGAGGCAGCAGTAAGAGCATTACTTTTATGTTTAACATTTATCTGTGTATTATTAGTGTAATAACAATACTCCAGAATAAGGCTGTGAATAATTAATCGAAGAGACAGAATGTAAATAATGAACCAAAGAGAATCAGGTCAGAACTGTGTGGAAAACCTTGAGTTAGAGTAACACCTTTTGAGCTACAGTTACCAAAGATCTCACATTCAAATAAAGTATGAACCACCTGAAAGCCAAAAAATCACTCCTTGCTGACTAGCATAATGTCATACTTAACACTATTAAATATTGCATTTATATCTACTAACAGTATGATGAGTATGAAAACAGAATCTGGTGCTCTCAGTTGATCATCGTACCATAGAAGTCACAGTATTATGCTGTGCCCTAAAAGCAGATTGAAGTAGTTTAAAAAGTCATTTGAGGACAAATTTTACTGTATTTCATTGCACATCACACAATCCAGTATTTTAGAAAGCAATTCAAATCTGACATAAGGAGGATTATCAAAAATATTCAAATCTAGACTGGCTGTTTTTTCAAAAATATACAATGGAAGCATTTTTAGGAGTAATAGACACAATGCCATATTAAAAAAGTATCTTTCTCTCTTACTCTCTATCTCTCTCTGTATATATATATATATATTGTGAACGCTGGCCCGGACACAGACAGATGGACATCATAATTTCATCACACACCGTTTCTTTACACTATTATTTACAAAGTCTACCGTGCACTCACAACCCCAGTGCCTCCAGCACCGATCCCCCAAAGTCCAGGCCACACAGTCTCTGTGCCTTTCTCTCCTGGCTGCCTCCAGTCCTCACTCCAGCTCCGTCTCTCTGCCACCCGGACGTCCGCTAATGACTGGAGGGAAGTGGCCCCTTTTATAGGAACCCGGATGGGCTCCAGCTGCTTCCCGGCAATCAGTCCTAGCCACACCCCAGTGTGGCGGAAGTGCCGGCTGCGCACCCGGAAGCCGTCCGGGTGTCCCCTGTCGTCTTCCCCCCAGCACTTCCTGGTGTGACAGAAGTGCTGGGCTCCAGGGTTCCTCAGGCACCTGGGCGCCACCTGGCGGTGACCACGGGCCCCTACAGGGTTGGGCTCCCAAGCCCTCTACCCGTGGCCCCCAACATAACCAGGACGGACGCCCCCTCACGGTCTGGAGGAGGCACAAGCCCTCCTCTGGTCCTCCTGGGCGTCCCGGCCGGGGACCACAATATATATATATATATATATATATATATATATACAGTGATCCGCTCTATATATATATATATATATATATATATATATATATATATATATATATATACAGTGATCCCGCTCTATATCGCGCTTCAACTTTTGCGGTTTCACTCCATCACGGATTTTAAATGTAAGCATATCTAAATATATATCACTGATTTTTCTCTGGTTCTCAGATTTCTGCGGACGATGGGTCTTTTAATTTAAAGTACATGCTTCCTCAGTTTGTTTGCCCTGTTGATTTCATACAAGGGAATCTATTGGTGGATGGCTTAGAAGGTACCCAATCGGAGCATCTATTACGTATTAACTAAAACTCCTCAATGATATACGATATGCTTCCCGCACGGTGCTTGATTGTTTGCTTTTCTATGTCTCTCTCACTCTCTCTGCCTGATGGAGGGGGTGTGAGCAGAGGGGGTGTTTGCACAGAGGCTGTTTGCATAGAGGATATGGACGCTCCTGTATAAAATGCTGCTTTATCGCGGTGCTCCAGCATACTTAAAAGCACAAAAGCACGTATTGATTTTTTGATTGTTTGCTTTTCTTTGTGCTCTCTCTCTCTGTCTCTGAAATTCTCTGCTCCTGACGCACGCACTTCTTTGAAGAGAAGATATATTTGCATTCTTTTAATTGTGAGAAAGAACTGTCATCTCTGTCTTGTCATGGAGCACAGTTTAAACTTTTGACTAAAGGGTGTTATTTCATGTCTAGAGGGCTCTAATAATGTTAACAGTATGGGAGAGTTTATAAGGGCTTAAAATATATAAAAATAACCATACAAACATATGGTTTCTACTTCGCGGATTTTCATCTGTCGCGATTGAGGAGGGATATATATATATATTTTGTCGCACATGCAATTGGGAGGGAGCAAAAGGGCCTGAATAATAATAGTACCATGCCAGACCAGGGGGTGGCGAGCTGCACTGACTTTCTCTCTCAATCCTCTGCAGACCATCCATGGGAAATCCCACTAGGTTCCGGAGCCTTAGATGTCATCCCTTCCTGTTCCGATGACATCACTTCCAGTTCTGGTGCTATCAATGATGTCACTTCCGCCCACCCCCAAGGAGGATGTCACTTCTGGTTCCGCTCCCGATGACATCACTTCCTGTTACAGCCTTTAAAGCCACCATATTTGCACTTGTAAATCAGTTCTGTTTTGGACTCCAACCTGTAAACAACTCAACAAAAATAACCATTTACAGCCAAGGCATAATATACAGGTGGCTGCCCCAAACCTTTTTGATGTCTGTGGACTGTTATTGTGATAGTGGCATAGTTGGCAGGATGCACGCTCAGAAGAAACAGGGACAGAACCTGAAAATGTACCAGGTGGGAGAGTACCGGGGCCGAGTTTCCGAGTGGGGATTTTGTTCCATGGTCAGGAAAGACCTGGTGCAGGCTTGCTCCCAAAATATATGTCCGGGCTATCTAAAAAGGAGAGTATAGGAGAAACACACAGGAGTGGGCTGGTCCCTATGGGGGAAGTGAAGGGGGCTTATTATTTTCTCTTGGAGGAAAGAGCTGACCCCCCTATTAGGGTTGACGCTAGAAAAATGTGGGGCATCCCCAGACCAGTAGGTGAGAAAAATAAATAACTGGACCTTCAACCCAATGTAGCTGACCCAGGGGCAAGCCTTTGCTCTTTGGGAAAAGGTAGCACTACGGCTAAGGACATTTAAGTGCTCTACGGTCCAGATTGTGCAGCAGGTAGCTTGCTTCTTACTGCTACGGCATCTTCCTGAGCATTTCACCTAGCCGGTCTGGGGAGAATTTCACAACTTGGATGAGCTCATTGAGTGCACTGAAACAACTAGGGTGGCCTCACAATCTGGGAGAGCAGAACAGTCCTTTAGTGGACACCATGGAGATTATGTCCCACCAAATCTGCGTCTTCTTTACAAACTGGAGCCTGTTCCGTCGTCCTTACTCAGGAATGAAGAGGAATGCAGATAGAGAGAAAAGGAGTGTTATGTGCACTTACAAACCCCATGATGATATTGCATACGGGAGTAGTAACTGTTGTCACAAGAACGAGACATGGACAGATAAAGGTTTGGGGCAGCCACCCGTATAATGTGGTATCCTGGCTGCAAAAGTCATTTTGCATTCAACTGAGTCCAAAACAAGACTGAGGAAACAAAGGAAAAGGGGCAGGTTTTTAAGGGGGAGACAGGAAGTGAGGTCATATGGATCCGGCACGTGGTCTTCCACCATTGGTTCATAGCCGGACGTGACATCAGAGGGACTGGAGCTGGTGTGGCCGACTTCCATTGGCTCAGTCCCGGAAGTGATGTCAGGAGAGCCAGGTGAAATCCCCCGGGAATGGTCTACAGGCAAGGGAGAAAAAGAGTCAGTGCACTCTGCCACACCCCGGCATGCCTCCGAACTGCCTTCACTCAAGCCCTTTAGCTGCCTCCCATGCGCACGTGTGTGACACTGTCAATGGATTTAAACTTGAAGTACTCTTTGATTTCGGCAGCAACATTTCAATTGTTGGTCCCAATGGATGAAAATAAAGACCAGTATTACTTGTATACACGGAGATATATGACAGTATAAAATCACCCTGTAGCGGCCTCCCAAATCCACCTTTTCCGGTGATTCTAGGGCGGGACTGGTCTAACAATAAATGCAATATGATATTGAGTACTCCCCAACCTAATTTAGGCCTAATTATAGATGGGAATAACCCATCTCAAGCTGTATCCACACCATGTAATCAGCCAGTGGAGAGAGAGATATGGAAAACCAAGAGGTGGATAGGTAGGTTCCTGGTCCGTCACAGGCAACAATGTCATCTCCCAGTGCCTCAGCAAGCCAGGACGAAACCCTGCCCCTTGACGTCCGATCAGACCCTCTCTTTGAGATTCAGTTTCAATTTAAAGAAACACTGGCTTCTTTCAAAAGGGAGCAGTGGAATGATAACTCTCTGAAATTTGCTAAAAATGCAGTTTTGCTATTCAATGGCCAACACACTCATCAGCCTTCCCTTGAATGATGTCCCCTTTAGAAGAATCAGGGTGGATATAGTGGGACCCCTAGAGCCCTCAGCCCTCAGACATAAGTATATATTAGTTCTCGTGGAGCTCCGACATACCCGATATCCCAAGGCTTTTCCTTTGCGTTCAGCCACATCTAAAGCTATCGCATGGGAACTTGCAGGGGTCTTTGCGCAAGTCAGCATCCCTACGGAATTCCTTACAGACCAAGGGATGCCTTTTACTTTTGGAGACATTCTTGGAAACGACCAAGTTACTTAAAATAAAGCACCACGGTGTATCATGCTCAAACCAACGGTCTAGTCAAGACTCTTAAGCAAATGCTTCAAAAGGTGTTCAGCAGGGATGGGAGGAGCTTTTCAACTCATATTAAATTCAACCCATATTAAACAGTCACATGGAAGAGGCGCAAGCAGCACAGACCCACTGTTATGACTGTGGTACAGCTCTCTGAGAATTCCTTCCGGGGGATCGTGTCATGGTTTTAGTTCCTACCTCCCAATCTAAACTGCTAGCCCATTGGCAAGGCCCTTATGAGGTTAACGAGAGGAAAGGGCTCGTCGATTATTTGGTTTAAACAACCCAATTGTCGGGTGGTTGCCCCAAACCTTTTTGATGTCTGTGGACTGTTATTCTATATATGGTATAAATGGTTATATATATTGTTGTTTATGTCTATGTTTAGATTTATGCCTATTGACCTCTATTACAATCTTTGATCTCCCGATTCTGCATAGAAAATTATTTTTTTTCTCAGCCACCAGTACAAAGTTCACAGGGTAAGTAACATGTAAATTAAAAAAAAATATATATATACAGTATACAGTCCAAACAGGACGTATACCAAACAAATTTTTCCCATAAGAAATAAT